>NC_141287.1:12841223-12866223 GCF_037954325.1 Fistularia commersonii | reverse complement strand
ATCTGACGTTTGAACCCTTTGACATCTCAAGAAGGAGCCCTGTGATTGGCCAGGAGTGAACCCCACCTCTCGTCCAATCACAGCCCCGCGACCCTAAGAGCAGGATAAGCAGTGTTGATAATGAATGAATGAATGAATGATGTAATAAGTTGTGTTGTTCCATCGGGTCGCTCGCTGAGCGGACGCTCCAATGTCAGCTAACACGGACGGATGGACAGACGGGCGGACGGAGGATGGCGGCGTCCCCTCCCCCCCCATGGTGGTCAGCTGGTACATCAGACACCATGTGCACGAGTGGACGCTCACAAGACCCATGTCTCCATCTGGGACTCCGAATGTGTTTGTGTGTGAGTGTTATTTATTTCTATTTATTTTAAATCAAATTTAGTGTGTTTTTCGAGTTCTTTATTCATATGTAATTTTTATTACATTTAGTTTGTTTTTCAAGTTATTTATTTATATGTTTTTTTTATATGTAGCACACGCTTCTTCTTATTATTACTATATTATATTACTGTATTGTTATTATTTATCTGTTGACTGCAAATAAGCAGAAGACATTAAATGACACGCACTTGAATTAAAATATGGTAACATTAACAACTCCAGTCTCACAGCTCACACATCATAATTGTATAATAACTTGTAATTACAGTGTAGTAACGGTTTTTAACAATGGAATCAGAATATTTAACATTTGATTTATCATTATTATTTTTTTAATTTTTTAAAATAAAATCTGACCGTTTTATTCCACTATGGATATTTATGAGATTTGATAAAGTCAAATAATAAATAGGTCTATGAGAAAAACGACTTAAAAAAAAACAATGATTACTACAACGCATTACAAAATAATTGTGTGTGGCGGGGTCACAGACAGAAAGAATATGAAATCAATATTTAATGTTTAATAAAACGTGTTTTTTTTTTTAAATAAACGCAACAGGGGAGGGGTTTTCATCAGAATCCCCGATAAATAAATAAAAGTGGCCGTGAAAAGAAGCAGCTGTCGCAGTTTCGCAGATTTTCTCGAGGGGGGCTCATAACTCATCCAGGCAAATGAGACTTCTGGACCAATTAGGAGCCGCTGGGGAACCAGTGGACCAGGAATAAGCCGGCCGTGGAGGTGGAGGTGGAGGTGAGAGGGAGGGGAGGGTCTTCTCCTCCCACCACCTCCATCCTTGTTTCCACCCTCCTTTTCTTCTGCTCACCGGTTCCCACTGTCCGAAGCAGCCTCACAATGAACAGTCACCTGCTATTCATTTTGGGGGGGCATTCCAGTCCTCCCTCCTGGACCCCTCCCACGCCAACCCCCCCCCATCTTTCTCAGTGCATTAGATTGATCCCAGGGAGGAAATTACTCAGTCATCCAGAAGTGGGGGGGGGGGTTCTTTCTCACAGCCTCATCGGAGGGATGAGGGGGGGTCATTCAGCTTTTTGGAGTAATCGGGAGGTCCAGGTGGGTCGGGCGGGGATCGTGTTAGCGTCGGTTAGCTTAACGCAGACTCCAAAGCACCTAGCGTCAATGCTAACATCGTTGCTTTTTTAACATTTTTAACACTTTGTCACTTTTGTTTTTATTTTATTTCCTACTTATAGACAATTTTTGATTAATTTTGTGTACATATGATGATTTTGTGTACATCATACATATGAGTTTGTAGAAATAAATAAAATATATCATTAATATTCGTATTATTGTTGAAAGATCCTAGTGAGATGGTATAAGTTCTTCCTCTAAGCGAATGTTTCCCGCCCTCTGCTGCACACATGACGGACAGGTGCTTCATCCAATCAGCTGCCGAGTACTAGCATGGCGCCGTCGGGGGAATTGTCTTGGTGTTGCGCTCATGAATGAGGGGTGAATGAATGATTGTATGTGTCTTTATGATGTATGAATGAGTCGGGGATGGTTTCATGTCTATACAATGCAAGGATAAGAGGGTGAATGTTCTATACCTCCAGATGATGAATGAATGAGATTGTGAACGGCTTTCGATGTGACGTGAATGAGTGAGTGAATGGTTGTATGTCATTTTTAGACCTACGGATGAGAGAGTGAATGGTGTCATGTCTCTATATGATGCATGAATGAGAAGGTAAATTGTTCTCTATAGATGTGATGATATCTCGATATCTCTGATGATACGGATCCAAGGTGAACCCCGCCTCTCGCCCAATGACAGCTGGGATAGCCATCCTATGTCAAGGTTAAGCAGTATAGATAATGGATGAATGAGTGAATGTTGATACCAAGTTGTAATTTATCTTAGCAATAACAATATAATTGTAATTGCATCATCCGTGAGGTCATCATTCATGAGGCGCCTTCACCGAAAGTACAGGAAATTGGAGTAATTAGAGGGCTGAGCTAATAATAGCAAAATGTAGCTTAAAATGCTAAAATTAGCGTATGCTTGAGTTCCATCCTGCCCCCCAATAAGCTCCTCAGGGCCCAAGACCAAGATAGCGGCTCACGACTGTCCTTCATTTGGCTGCCGGTCAAACCTTAGCGTGCTAATAACCTAGCTTGCAACCTCAACCCGAGTCAACCGTGTCTACTATCGCTTGGACACCAGGTAGATTCAAACGTAGCTGATGTCATTTTGATAAATCTCTCAGCGCGTGGCTAGTTGTTTCACATTTGACTTAGCATCACTTTTTTTAATCGTCATGTCAGGATGGAAGGGGCACTCGTCAACCAACCCTTATTTTCGCTTAATGCTGCTACCCATGTTGTTCACCCAGTTACCGTTGCAATGGTTAGCCTCCATGCTATTCTTCCTCCGGATTGGAGTGGAGGGCCTGCAGGTAAAGTGGGAGGAAAAGTAAGAGTAGCTGAAGGGAACACGAAGAGTGAAGGTTTGGTGAAGCATCTGATTTATCTCCAAATATCTCCAACGTGGAGACCTACGAGAACAGCATTCCTTTGGATAGAAGAATTACGACAATGTTGTTTCTGCACTTTAACTAAGTCATGTACGTGGGAAACGGGGGTGATGAGATCTCGCCATTTCCGTCCGAGCTAAATCGCAACCTTCCGTGAAAACAAATTCAGTTAGCGGGATGTCCGCCGGTTTGGCTTGGAACTCCAATCCAGGAGGCCTCCCAGGAAGGGGTAAGCTCTCAGAGGGGCCTAGCAGGGGAAGGGTTTTCAAACAAACTAGCGGTTCATTTAGCATGAAGTTTCGTAAGAAGAGGCTTTATAGGTTCACCCAACAGCACCACAAGGAAATCCAAAGTCGAGATCTTGTAGCTGCAACTGACCTGCTAACATTCACATAATAAGGCTGGCAAGTTAGAGTTAGCACTTGCCTTGTTAAGCCCAACATTTGGGCCAGATCCCATTTGACCGGAGTAAGAAACCATGATGACACCTAGCGTAGCTTCTGGGGTGACTCGCACACCAGGGGCTGCTAGCATTAGTGTCACCGCCATTGAGTTTTGGTCTGACTACTCTAAGGTATGTCTTCCTGAGAGTTCCGTGTGCAGGGGCCGCCACCGCCGCTGGCCTCACACTGGAATGCACAGGTATCCATATAAGCTCTCAGATCGCAAGCAAAGGCCAAAGGTTAACATGGCATTAACAGGTTTGCTGGGCCTCTTTGATGGCCCCCCCACAGTGCACACACAACATTCCATGTGCACAAATTGAGACCAAAGTCTTAAATATATCTTGAATATATATATATATATTATGAATTAAAGCTGGTATGCGAGTCTGACATCAGATGAAAAATTGAAAATAAAAGAAAAAAAATAGTAAGGATGTTAACTGCAAGGTGATATTAATTGGAAAAAAATGTACTTTTTAATGTTGATGTGAAATATGATTTAGAAATAGATTTTCTAGAATAAAAAAGCATAAAGCTAATTCATGCCAGCGTTCATTCATTCATCCACTTCCAATTCGTCCAATCAGAGGCATCACTGGGGATGAGAGGCGGGGCTTGACAGGTCACCTGTCAATCACAGGGCAACAAATGCAACATTCACCATCTCATTAGGAGAACGCAGTGGACCACCGGAACCGAACCAGAGGCGGGAGAGCTCCATCAGAGATCAATATGGATTTTAAGTCAGATTAGTTTCCTGTGCCAAACAGGAAGTGGCCGCGGGCACTTCCTGTTTGGCACTAATTAGTTTAGTCGCGCATCATATCCGTGTGTCCGGTGATATTTGACATTATCCATCTCCCCTGAAGGCCAAAGGGTGATGGGAGTGGAGCTTGGATCTCCTCCCAGCCTCCAGGAGCTCCTTCTCCAAGCAGCATGGAGAATCCAGAGGATTTGTGCTGCAGTGATGAGTCTCCGGCCCCACAAAGCCTCCCTCTTCTCCACCCTCTGTAATTATTTCCAGGTCCGGAACACCTTCAGAGCACCGGAGGCATCCCCCACGTTCTCCAGGCTCTCCTGCCCGGGTTCTCTCCAGGTTCTCCACTCACACACACACACACACACACACACACACACACACACGCTGAAAAAATACTGATTTAGAGGGGGAATGGTTGGATGGAGTGCTCGCCATGTTTGGAAGCCCGCGATTGACAACTGACCTTGTGATTGACAGCTGACCCCTGTGAGTGACAAGGGTTGAACCCGGCCTCTCACCCTCTCACCCCTGCGCTGTATCAAGCGTGAATGAATGCTTGAATGAATTTTTCCTTTTTCTTAATCATTTAATTTTTATTTAAGATGTTATAAAATCATTATAAAAAAAAACTAAAACACCCCCACAACAATAGAAATAATAATAAGAAAAATCATTTTAAAAATAATACTAATTGTAAGTGTAATAATAATTAGTAGTTGGTAAAAGCTAATAAAATTAATGTAAATAATAACAATAATATGATAATGAGCTAGTAAATGTTTAATGATAATAAGTAAAAAAGTTAATGAAAATAAGATGACGTTAAAAATTATATAGTAATAAGTTAGTGAAAATTATCAATGAAATGACTTAATAAAAAATTAATAATGGAGACAATGATAATTAGTTACTAAAAATTATTTTAAGTAAGTAAATTAATAATTATAATAATAAAAACAACAATAATAATAATAAGTTAGCAAAAGTTAAAAATATACTTGTAATGCCTTGTATTTCATTCATGTTATGTTATTTATTATTATTAAATGGTGACAAAATGGGAATTTCCCAACACTGACATTGAGCCATACAGCCATTGAGTTCATACAGAAGACGGACTGATGTACTAATCGATCGATTGACTTGTCTGATTGTTCTCACAAACTTAACCGCCAGAAAAGCCATTCCTGCACAGGTTCCTCCAATGATCTACTTTATTGAGATTAATGTCCCTCTCGGTGCAGATGGGGGCTCGGGGAGGGGTGTTTCGGGCCGGGGGGTGGGGGTACAACTGAGCTTCTCAAGTCCCTGAGCCCCTGGATGGGGCGGTAGCAGGGGGATTAAAACCCCGTCAAAATTCAGAATCTTGACACTCCCTCCCGGCGGAAACGCCAAGGGACCACGGGAGGCGTCAGGCCAATGTGCCCGGCCAAGCGTACGCAAAGAGGAGGGGGTGTGAATGGAGGAGGGGGTGGGTGAGGGGGTGACCACAAAGCTCAACATCGCCCGCAAATCAACTGAGCAAAAGTCGGACTTCCCTCCTTGTTTGTTCGGGATTCCTCGAGCGGGGAGGCGCACGCCGATAGGGAGGGGACGACACGGCGGCGGGGGGCGGAGGTGCTCACCAAAGTGACGGGGGGGAGGGGGGACCCCAGATGTCCGAACCGCAAAAACGTGGGATTTCAAAAGAGTCCCCAAACAGGCACGCACACACACACACGAATGCAAACAGGTGGCGAGCAGATACATAGGAGCTTAAGCGTTACTTGCAGAGGGTTTTCCCCTCTCTGCAGCTAACCGCTAATTGTTAACACGGCGTGATAGTTTGCGGTATCTGACCAGTCCCCTGAGGGGGGGTTATCTCGTTTATGTGGCTAACCAAAAGTAAACAAACACGTGTTTGCAAACAAGCACACTAGTATCTAGCATTAGCCGTTGTCTGCGAATCAGATTAGTCACATTAGTATCTTCAAAGTTTCGACTTTTTTCTCAAAAAGAATTTTAACATGGTAACATAGACCCAGAGAGCATGGCTAACATTAGCTTAACCTGAAAAAGGGAGACAGTGCTAGCAGCAGCTGATACTACAGTGAACGGTAGCAGGGTCACTAAATCAGAGTCTTTTCACATCAAGAGGAGAATAATCAAACACTGGATTATGCTAGACAGGAAACCAGGCTAGCGCGTTAGCTGCCATCTACAAAATCGAATTACCGTAATTTCCAGACTACTGAGTGCACCTCAATATAAGCCGCATCGGCTAGCTGATAGCTATCTTGGGCTTCCCCCTGCGCACTAAATCCATCAAAGTTGTCTCCTTCGGCACCGGAGTTGAGTGGCCTTAGAGTTTCCTGGTCATTTCATCGTATAAATGTTTTAGCAGAATGAAGTTCGTTAGCGCCCCCCCCCCCCCAAAAAAAAAACATAAATTAGCCGCATCGTTGTTTAAGCCGTAGTGTTCAAAGACGCGGCTTACTGTCCGGAATTTACGGTAGATGCATCAGCATCTTCCCGGGTTTTTGATTTTTTTCAAATGGTTTTGAAATGGTCACATGGAACACAGAAAGGCCTAACATTAGCTTAACAACAACCATAAAACAGGAGACAGTGCTAGCAGTGATGCTATCATCAACGATAGTGCGGTTGCTTAACTGCTTGAAGAGACTATCCAATCACCATCTAGACAATGCTAACCAGGAAACCAAGCTGATGCTAGCAGCAAGCACCAGCAAGGCTAGCTAAAATGCATAAACAGGATTCTTTGCGGTTTCTATTTCTCTCAAATTCTTGTCTGACAGAAAAAAATTACACTAATGCAAGCAACTAGTTACTTATGCTCACAGAGGCCGTTGGCTACGTTAGCATCTGCACGCTGTCGTAATACATTTTCCATTGAGGTTGCCAAATTCTGGCACACTACATGGTGACCTCCCCAAACCGATCCACACAAATTGGAAAATAACCATGTTAGCAGCTAGCATTTACCTCCATCTGCTAATTTTATGACTCGCATTAGCATTTCCCTTGTTTTTCTTCAAGGACATGTGGAACAGAAACTGAGAGTGCCTGCAAGGCCAAGGTTAGCTTCGCAGCAGCAACCACAAAAAAGAAGTGCTAGCAGCAGCTGATGCTAATGCAAACTGTAGCACAGCCACCCTGCACTCATTCATCACCACAAGAGAATATCCAAACAGTGATTAGACTATGCTAACCAGGAAACAAAGCTAACACCATCAGTGGCCAATTCTTCCCACAAACTGAGAAGGCTAGCTTGTCATCACAAGCAAAAACACGATTCTTTCCTTTTTTTTTTGTCAAACTCTTTCAGCAGACAGCAAAGATGACGCTAACAAGAGCTGCTAGCCACTAACACTCATAGAGCCCCATATGGCAGATTAACATCAACATGCTATCTCAGGATGCAGAGAGATCGTCACGCTCCGGGCACACTCAGTAAATTCAACAGTAACACACACACACACACACAATACATAGACGTACACATTTTGACCGGAAGCACCTGAACGCCTCGCGGCTCACACATTAATTACACTGTTATTAATATTAATTACACTGTAATAGCTGTTACGTAGTGGTCATGTCAGTACTATTTCCTCAATTTGTTATCACTTTTCAGCTGTTATTGATAAAACCTATAGATTGAGAAAAGGGGTCTTGGGCTAAACCACTGGGACGGATGGGGGGGGCGGATTTAGGGTCCCCACAGAGGTTCACCGATCCCTCCTTCTTCGCCCCGCGGCGTCTCCTCTTTCATTTCCTCTGTCCTGGCTGCGTCCCCTTCCTGTCATTTCCGATGTTTCCCTGGGCGCCGCCAAAGTCACCGTTATCTGACCCCCCCCCCCCTTCCCCGGGGTCACTCCAAGGAGGAGAGCAGGCATCTGCTTCCTGTATCCACCCAAGAGACGCCGCTGAGGAGGCGGCCCCCCGAACACACCTGGGGCCCCACGTCCCAAAATGCGTCCTCCTCCTTCTCCTCTTCCTCTCTGCCGTCTTGAATTATTCATCCTCCCCTGAGGCTGCAGGGAGCAGGAGGGCAGCAGCGTTAGCGTGCTAACCCTTCCTCTCCAACACCCAAGAAAGCGCCCAAGAAACTCGCCACGCCACAACCATGCTTGGCTAAGTGGCCTCCATGTTTGCTATCTAGAAGCCCAAGCTACGACGTTAGCTACAGCTGCAACGTCATCCGCCGGTCGGGGTTTGCAGAACGGCTGGGTTCCTCCTGGCAAGAAGGTTCCCGGTTCTGTTTCTGCTGTTTGCAGGTTCTCAACGTTCTCAATCCTGGGTTCTCCCCATGTTCTCCGACTTCCTTATATGATTCCAAAACCAGTGCTTAAATGTTCCAGGTTCTAAGTCAGAGTTCCACGCCATATGACATCTCAAGGTTCTCCAGCCTGGTTTCTCTCCAGGTGCCGCTCGCCCTCGGAGGCGAACGGAAGAGCACATCCAAGATGAACCGATGACAGCAAATGACTGAATGACGACTTTGTCCCTAACATGGGATCAGATTATTTCCAGTGGCAGCTAAAAGATGGCTACCGAGGGCTCACAGAAGAGCATGCCCAAAGAGAATGAATGAATGAATGAATGAATGCCGGTTCAGTGTCTTTGACTCTTTGACCTAATGATTTCAGCTCCAACTTGAGGTGTGTCTGAGGTGAATGAATGAATGAATTAATTAATGGATGAATCAATAAATGAACGAATGAATGAACGAATGAATGAATGTCAGTTTGGGATCAGATTATTTTCTGATGCGGACAAAAGATGTCCACCAAGGGCGAGCGGAGGAGTGCGTCCAAGGCGAATGAATGAATGAATAAATGAATGAATCAATGAATGGTTATGTTCTTTAACACTGAGATCAGATGATGTCATCAGCAGCTAAAAGATGGCTGCCAAGGTCTGATGAAAGGGTACATCCCAATGAATGCATGAATAAATGAATGGATGAATGCCGGTTTGGTCCCTTTTGCCAAGGGATTGGAGGATTTTCAGCAGCGGCTAAATGAAGGCCGCCGACAGCGAGCAAAGGAGTGCATCCGAGGCAATGAATGAATGAATGAATGAATGGATGAAGGCCAGTTTGGGGTCCTTAACCCTGGGATTGGATGATTTTCAGCGGCAGCTAAAAGATGGCCACCGAGTGCAAAAAAAAAAAGAGCAAATTGAAGGTGATTGAATGACTGAATGAATGCCAGTTTGTTGTCTTTAACTCTGGGATCGATTCATTTTCAGCTGCGGCTCACAGCTTTGACTGGGAAGATCAGCCGGCGGGCTGCACCGTCTAGACGGCAAAGAAGTTAATTCGTGACTGAATGAATGAATGAATGAATGACGTTTTTCTTCTTCAACTCTGGAAGCGGATGATTTCGGCGGCAGCTAAAAGACGGCTGCCAAGAGCCAAGGCAGAAGCGGCGTGTGGAATTCCCCCCGTTCAACCTTTCATCGGCCCGCGGGTCGGGGCTTCAACCTGGCGGTCCGACGTGAGCCGTCTTTGTGGCCCGCCGCCAACCGGTGACCCCGGAGCTTAGCCGGGGGGTTTTGGGATTCTTTTACGAGCCCCCCCCCCCTCTTCCCGCCTCCAGCCTTTCACCTCGCCGCCGAAAGAATGGTAATTAACTGATGAAGAGCTCTGTAAGATTATCCGGTCCCGCCCCCCCCCCAACCCTCACCGGGAGCCACGGCGTCGCCGGCGGCGTCGAGCGCAGACACGCCCCCCCCACACCCCCTCCCAGGACCGCTCCCCCCGCGGGAAAAACCAAAAAAAGAAAGAAAGAAAAGGACGGATCTGAATGGTCTATTCAGCCGTGCTCCTCTTTCATCCTCCATTCATCCAGGGAGAGCTAGCGAGACAACACTGCTAACGCCGCTACATAACGGTTAGCATAAATGCTATGACATATAGGAACAACTACACATGCATGTGGTCACCGTGACGACAGATGTTCAACTTGGACGCCCCAGATTCAGGTTCCTGTAGCACACACGGATGTAGCATTGCGCTAGCAGCTGTTTGTGATGATGCCAGACACCAAGTCTGGTTTTAACTTTAACTTCTTTTTTTTTTTTTTTCTTTATTTCAAACGCTTTGTCGGGTGGAGCTGGGAGGGGGAGTGAAAAAAAAAGGTGGGGGTTGTCCTCCCTTTCTCTTTCATGATATCAAATGTGTCACGGTGCCCCCCCCCCCCGAGAAGCAGACCACCCAATATGCCCCCCAGCGGCATATGAGTCCAAACCCCCACTGATTTTTCTAATCAATGATTTTCCTTAAAAGTTTAAATCAGTTGAAATATTCAATTTTTGTAATATTATACTTTTGTCATAATATTCATTTCACATGCATCAAATGAATCAAATGTTCCTAATATTAATTTCATTGTACTTATTTTTATAATTGTTCCAATAATTATCATAAAACATCCTGTTTCTAAAAATGGCAATTTTATGATTCTTTTAATGACTATTATTTTATTAATTTAGTCTTTATGTTGTAATAATGCTAATATCACGATAATTACACAATAATAAACGGAACAAAGGACAAAAAAAAATGCAGTATCAGTGTTCAGATACTTTGGGCCGAGTACTCACACCTGGCTCGAGGAACTGTAGTACTTATAGTACTTACCAGCTAAGTGTGCACAAAATGTACAACCAGTTATTACTGCTTTACTAAGTTACACTTCTTCTAGTTTCCAAAGGTTAAAGGTCGCTTTAGCCAATTAAACTAATCCAGAACTTCCAGGAAGTGTGTTTTAGTAGTAGAATCATCACCAAGTAGAAGTCCGGATTAGTTAATCCCAGATTAATCCCCAATCACAAACACAAGTAGAAGTTTGTTTACATGGCCTCCGTCAGCCATGATGTCACTGAAAAACCCACATCAACATCTCACGTGAACAAACATCTGCGTCCCCCCCCCAGGGCTCACCCAGAACATGCAGGAGAGGCAGACCCAGGTCCGGGCCGGTCCGGTCAGCGCCGAGGGCAGGCTGAGGGAGACGGACGGCATGCTGGAGGCGGAGGTGGAGGTGGTTGGAGAAGGTGGAGGGGGTGGATGCTACACGCCGGCGGTGGCTAATGCAGCCGGGGGAAGGGGTTCCCAGCAGCGCCGGCGGGGAGACATGGATGCAGACGAGATCCCTCCTCCCTCTGCTTCTTTTGTTTTTAAAAAAAACGTCCCGATCCAGATCCCGGTCCTCCTCGGAGCTCCTGCTTCCTTGCGACCGCTGTCTTCCTCCTCCGCCGCTCCTCTAATTGGATCCGGGCTGCCTCTCCTTCGAGGGAAACTTTCACAAAGCTCCTCTTTTTTTTTTTTTTTTTTTCCTGGGGGGGGCCAGGCTAGCCCCCACCCCCACCCCCACCTCCACCTCCACCACCCCTTCTTTCTCGCTCTCTTACCCCCTCTCTCTCGCTCGCGAGAAAAGAGGGGGGGGGGTTGGGGGAAACTCTACTTATTATCCATCTCTCCTGCAGCCCCTCCTTTTTTCTCTCATCCCTCCTCCCTTCTTAACCCGCGCTGCTTAAATTCATTCATTCCCTCATCCCCCCCTTCTTGTCCTCCTCCTCCTCCTCCCATCCTCCCATCCTCCACCTCTCGGTTTCATTGCGAAGCTCAGAAAATGACCCCCCCCCCCCCCTTTCCTGTCCCTGCCCTCCCACCCCCGCAATAAAAATAATCCCATAATCCGGGTGGTTCTGGACGTGATTCGACGCTCCGTGTTTTTTTCCTGATTTTCCCAGCAATCCCGTTTCTGATTGGCGCTCATTACCCCCTTATTACTATGTTATTACCACCTTATTACTGTGTTATTACACTTTAACTTGAGCCCTGAGCAGGAGGTGACGAACGCTTCTCCAGGTGAATGCATCGCCGCAGGTCATCAATGTTCACTCACACATACACAGACACAAATGCTTTCTGTGTGTGTGTGTGTATGTGTGTGTGTGTGTGTGTGTGTGTGTGTGTGTGTGTGAGTGTGTGTAGAACTACATAACTACATTCCCACTCTGCTTTTTCCCCTCGAGCTACTTTGGAAAAGAACCGGATGTTGTTTGTTGAAAACCACAGTGCAGCCTCTTTGACGATGCCAAACACACACAACCATGCACACACACACACACACACACACACAATAACACACACACACACACACACACAAAGCGAAAAATAAAAAAACAGAGATCACCTTCAGGTCAGAAGAAACACACACACACACTCGCATTCGACTGCAGCCCTGATGGGCCCAGCTTTTAAGGCAGCCCCCCCGAAATCTGAGAAACACACACACACACACACACACACACACACACAGAGGGGCCAGGAAGCAAAAGCTGCTTCATTAAGTTCTCGCTGCTCGTCAGTGAACATGTGGAGCCCCGTGCATGACTCTTTACCCTCCCGCTGACACACACTCACACACACACATATGCATGCACACACACACACACACACACATGCATGCACGTTTAAAAACAAAGTTTCCTTCACAAAACCCTTGTTCGCCCCCCTTAAAAGGACATTCATTCATTCATAATCTATACCACTTGTCCTGCAGTCAGGGGGGCGGAGCCTATCGGACGAGAGGCGGGTTCATCCTTGACCAATCACAGAGCCACATACTGAGACTCACAACCATTCACCCTGTCATTCATATAGATGTTGTGTGCATGACTCGTTGCATGTTTCTATATGATGTGTGAGTGAGAGGGTGAATGGTCTGAACACTTGATAGAAAGTTGTCATGACGACTGGGGAGATTTCTATTGACGAGTCATTCCCATGAAACACACAAATACGTGTGCACTCACACACACACACACACACACACACACACACACACAGGATTAAACCCCCGGTATTTCCTGCCGACCACCCCGACACACACGGATTCACTGGAGGAGACAATGTTGGACGTTTAAAGTTAATCCGCTCCTAGCGCACACACGTGCACACACACACACACGCACGCACACATTGACACACACCCGTGCACGCAGAGGCCATGTTTGTCTGGGAGGAGGAGACAGCCCAAGAAAACGTCCTGTCTCCTCCTGGGATTTTCCTTCTATTTTCTTTTTTTTCCCCTCCTTTCACTAAATAAAATGAACAAAACCAAAAATGTCAAAGCAGATTTTATTCTTTAAAAAGATGTGATTTTTTTTCTTCTCTATTGGTGATAAAGGGAAGCATTGGGTTGAATAATAATAATTTAGTATTTGCAATCTTTTAGATTTGATTTATTTGCAGCCGAATGTTCGGGTTATAAAGTTTAAATGCATTGATAGATTTTAATAAATAAATAGATTTTATTTTTCATTACGGAAATATCTCACGAGGTCGCCTCTTTTAAAGTAACTCTATGGCTCCCTCTAGTGGCTAAATGATGAACTGCAGATCCATGTCCGGACCTGCTACTGGGGAGGGGTTTTTGTGCGTCTGTGTGTGTGTGTGTGTGTGGGGGGGTGTTAATGTGTCTGTCTGTGTGTGTGTGTGTGTCCGCGGATCCGTGCGTGTGTGCACGTGAGGTTATATTTCAAAGGCTAATCAGATAAGTCGGGATTTCGTTTAGTGGCTCTTTAACCTTGACGGCGTGTGTGTGTGTGTGTGTGTGTGTGTGTGTGTGTGTGTGTGTGTGTGTGTGTGTGCATTCTTTTTGCACGGCAGACGCAAGAGGCGACGCACACACAAACTAACACACACTCACACTATTAGCTAGATTATCGGGGTCAAAGGTCACTGTCAATCAAACCAGACAGACAAACACAGATGGACAGATAGAAAGACAGACAATGGGTTAATCGACTGATTGATTGATTGAAAGTTGGTCCACATGTTGGCAGGCAGGGAAACAACATACTCCAGCTGGCCTCTGGTGCACACATACGCACACACACACACACACACACCCATTTCCAGACTCCCATCTGTTGAAAACAATGCAGCCCTCCCTTCGGCTCACATGCGAGGGCACGTTTTCCCCTGTTCTCTGCCTGAGAGGAGGGGCCGTCCACTAACACACTGACCCCATCGACATAACAACAACACACACACACGTACACTTGGCGTGAAGTTACCTCCCTGAAAATGAACAGCGGGGCATTTGAGGCTGTGTTTTGAATTCAGGCTCTGCCCTAAACTTTCACCCTCATTTCACTTTATTTCCTTTCATTCTTTAAATGTTCTATCCCTCAACTATAAATACATATATATATATACACATAGTTGATATAAATGAGATGTGTGTGAGTGAGTAAATGCAGACATGGCATGTGCAGGATAAGCGGTATATGGATAATGAATGAATGAATGGAGGAATAATATATGTGTGTGTGTGTGTGTGTGTGTGTGTGTGTGTGTGTGTGTGCGTGTGTGTGTGAGTGTACATGTGTAATCATATGTCAGTTTGCATGGAAAACACATTCAGTTTGCATATACACACACATATATAAAACTTCTATTTGCAACAGTTGCATGTTATTTTTGCGCACATACACACACACAGACACACTGCTTATCTCTGAACAGCCGGTCAAATAATCACAATTACTGAAGATGTGTGTGTGTGTGTGTCATTGTGGAAAAACACCGCCCAAAAGAAACAGTCCCTGTTGGTTGTAGGGAAAAGAAAACGCGGCTTTTCCTCACCGCCGCCGCGTGATTTCGCCATTTTGGGAAATAATGAAGTCACTTCCTGGTGGCTGAGTCTGCACGACCGTTGGTTCGATACGTCTGAATGTGGACGGCCAATGACGGACAGCTCCATAATTAAAGATGGGGTATTTACGTGTGCGTGCACATGCACGTGTGTGTGCGCAAGCACGCAAGTGCACGTGCACACATCCCACACTGCAGTGCCCACATTTATGAGATTAATGCTTCTATTCATCTGTGCCTGGGCCAACTATCAGGCAAAGTGCCCACGTCAAAATGGCAATATCCTGTGTTTTGTGTGTGTGTGTGTGTGTGTGTGTGTGTGTGTGTGTGTGTGTGTGTTACCATCCTGGGATGCAGAGCTGTAGGCACTTGCCCTCCATTTAGAGGCGCTAGTAAAAATGCTAAGCATCTTAGCTGCTAACGCTAAAGTACTTTGATTTAATTCCCTCTCCATACACACCAACCACTTTGCAGTACATTTCTACCGACATCCGTGTATTTGAGGTGTGTTCGATCGCCAGGTACTGTCAAACGGTATATAATCAATACATGATCGGGTTAAATAATTTGCAAAAATGTCAGCCGTATAATTTGTACCGCTGTTGTGCTGCTATGTCAAAGGATGGAATATGTAGGAAGTAAAAAGTACACATATTAGCAGGCGAGCTGCGTATGAGGTCATGAAGTACTCACTCTCTGTTTGAGGCAGCTAGCAGCGCCACTTTCTGAAATATTCATTCATTCATTCATTTATGTAACATTCATTATCTACACTTATCATCCTGCTTTCAGGGTTGCGAGAGTGCAGGAACCTAGCCTGCGAGATAAGCCCTGGACCGGTTGCTAGCTGATAACAAGTAAACGTCATTCATTCATTCATTCGTTAGCTACACGCTTATCCACCACCCAGGGTTGTGCAGGAGCCTATCCCAGCTGTCGTTGGGCGAGAGGCAGGGGTCACCCCTGACTGCTTGCAGGTTGATTGCAAATACGGCATTACCATTCATTCATTCATTCATTCATTCTTTCTTTCTCCATACCAATTAACCTGCAGTCAGGGTCACCATGGTGATAAACCCTTTCCCAGCTGTCATTGGGCAGGAGGTGATGCTAGCCCCAAACAACTGCCAGTTGATATCAAGTAAATGTCATTCATTCATTTATCCATTCATTCATGCATAATCTACACCGTTTATCCTGCACTTAGGGTCGCCATGGTGATGGAGCATCTCCCAGGTGTTATTAGCTGAGAAGCAGGGTTCACGCTCGACGGTTGCCAGTTGAGAACAAGTAAAACATCATCCATTGATTCATTCCTTCATTTATCAATGCATTAGCTACACCAGTTATCGTGCACTCAGGGTCGCAGTTGTGCAGGAGCCAGTCATCTTTGGGCAAAACACAGACAGTTAGCCTAGCCTGGGTGCCAGTCCATCATTGGTAAAGCACTATCATTCATTCATTCATTCATTCATGATCTATAATACTTATCCTGCACTCAGGGTCGCCATGGTGCTGGATCCTAACCCAACTGTCATTGGTCGAGAGGCAGGGTTCACTCTTGACGGTTGCCAATCGATAAGTAAAGCAACACCCATTCATTCACTGTCCAGCCGGCCCGTGTTGCACTGGAGCCCACGAGCAGGATTTGTGAGATAAAATATGCTTAAAGCTGGCTGGAATGTTTACCTGTCGGAGGTAAACAAGATGCTATGGCCGCTGACCTTTGACCTTTGCAGGTCTAGCATGCAAACTCACGAGCGACCCTCAACTGCCCGACGGCGAACGGCAGGGAGTACCTTGTCTCTGCCGCGGCCCTGCCTCCGCACAGGGAAGATGCAGTAGAAGAAGAATTTGGCCCAGGTGTAGACGGCGGCGAGGCACCAGCCCGGACCGCCCATTCTCTCATGCACGCCGCCGCATCAACGTCAGCACGCCCGCCCCGACGCCACCACCATCCCCAGCACAAAAAAAAAAAAAAACTGATGCAAGAAAATGAACGAGAAACTGTCTAAAAGTGGTGAGGAATCATCCTTTCACGCGTCCTCCCTCCATCCCTGCACCTCGCCATGGAGCAGAGGAGGAGGACGCGCTGAGGACGGAGGGGAGGAGCCAGAGAAGGAGGAGGACAGATGAGGGGGAGGAAGAAGAGGAGGAGGAGGAGGAGGAGGAGGGTGGAGACATCTGCTAATGAAAAAGGCACTTAGACTGATAGAAAAAGGAGGAGGGGTTTATTATGGTGGATGGGAGGAAGAGGAGAGGAACATGGAAGCGTGTGTGAAACCCATCCACCCCTCCAGAGCCAACCAGGGCAGCCGCTGCAGCGAGGGGGCGGGGTTTAATATTGTCGCCTGTCAATCACAAGCTCACCTGTCAATCACAGGGTCCACATTTGGAGACCTTCTTCTCCCTCTTCCACTTTTCTCCTCCCTCTCTCCCTCTCTCCTCCCCACCCCAGGCCAGACCCTCTGAAACCAGATTGTCTTTCCTGAAATAGACCCTGGAAGGAGGCAGGGCCTCGTCGTCCACGGCGACGGACAATGTCAACGTTGCGTTTATGTCGATGTCATGCTAATGTTGATGTCACACCGACTTCGATGATGTGCAAATGATGATTTCAAGCTAATTCTTTTGTCATGCTAATTGTGATGTCATGCTAATTTTCATGTTGCACTAATGTTGATGTCACAACACATAATGTTGATGTCACGCACATATCAACACCAAGTCATGCTAATGTTAATGTTGTGCTATTTTTCATTTCATGCTAATATTGATGCTGCTAATGTTGACATCACGCTAACTGTGATGTCAAGTTTACACCAATGTAACACTAATGTTGAAATAACGTTAATTGTGATGTCATGCTAATTATTCTGTCGCGTTCATGTTGATGTGCTGATGTTGACACTGCTAATGTTGATGTCAAGTTGATTGTGATGTCACATTAACCTTGATATCACACAAATGTTCATGTCATGCTAATTTTTATGTAATGCTAATGTTAGTGTGACACTCGATATGATGTCATTCTAATTTTCATGTTGGGTTAATGTTGATGGCTCAATAATGTCGATGTCATACTAATTTTTATGTAATGCTAATTTTTCTGTCATCCTAATGTTAGTGTGACACTCGATATGATGTCATGCTAATTTTCATCTTGCGCTAATGTTTTTGTCATAATATAGTCAATGTCATTTTAATGTTAACGTCTTGCTTTTCGTGATCTCTTGTTAATGTTGATGTCACATTAATTGTGATTTCACACCAGTATCAACGCCAAGTGATGCTAATGTCAATGTTGTGCTAGTTTTCATTTCATGCTAATATTGATGCTGCTAATATTAACAACACCCTAATTGTGATGTCATACCAACGCTGATGTCACAAAAATGTTGATGACACGCTAAAGTAACGGTCATGCTAATCTTCAGATTATTTCCTTTAATGGGTGACGGATTGAATCTGAACGGCGTATCTCCAGGTGGAACATATTACGGAACAGGACCTTAGATTAGATAAAGTTGCTATTTGTTGTAAATGTAGGTCGACCCTCATCCCGCCCGCTTTAAATAAAAGGTCAAACAAAGATAAGCTTGCGTTTATCAGAGGTGGCGCTTTATTTTGAAATCCCTGTTTCTTTTTCCCATTTCCAGCCTGAGACCTTCAATGTTATCTGGCTTGTTTTTCTTTCCCCGCTGGCGAGATAATCAGCGGCGGCGGACGTGTTACTGATTCACATACCGATGGTGTTCACACCTCAACGGGGGTGGAATTCTACTTCCTGTTTGACAGTTGACGTAAGGAAAAATAATGTCTTGCTAATAACATAATTCGTTGCTTGACGTGTACATTTTTGTGCTCCTTGTTTCAGCTGGGTGGGAGTTAGGAGGGCTGGGTTTGAAACACACAGCAGTGGGTGATTACAAAAAAACACAATACTGGCACGGGGACACACACGGACGGGGAATATCATGCACCTCCTCCCCCAGATTTGGGGGGGGGCGACTGCAACATCATCGCCCCGGGCCCCGACCCGAGTCACTCCGGCCCTGGAGACTCATATCCAAACATCTGCGTCCCAAACTAGGTTTCGCTGAGGTTTCACCTCCACCTTCCTCTTCTTCAACCACACGATGGAAGTTGTCATCGCCCCCACACACCCCCACCCCAGCGGCAGTGGAACAATCCGTCCCGAATCTTATCTTGCATTTCAGGTACGATGAAAAAAACAATCATATAGGAAGCTAAACATCTATAGTGTCAACCTGACAATTTTTTTGATGTTTTTTTTGTTCGGATCACTTAAGAAACTTCCTGGAACAACAAAAGAAATAAAGAATTTCATGTTTTTCGGGAAATTTGCCCGACAATGCGTGAATCATTTCCTGAACACTGACTATTAAAGTATTTTTTAACAGTATATTCACGCAGCATTTCCGGGTCAATTGTGAGGGTCACATTGTTGTGTATTTACGCCCTGGGAGGGGGGGATTATGTGGATCAAGTGTAAAAAGAGATAGCCAAAATTATAAAAAGATAACATTTAAAAAAAAAAAAAGATTGGTGGATTTTAAAAAAGATTAGTTGTTTTTTTTAAAGGTAGCCGAATTTTGACAAAAACAAAAAGCACATTTTAAAAAAAATGAGCAATTTTTTTCAAAAAGATGAGAACATTTTAAAAAAGAGGCAAATTTAAAAAAAAAAAAAGATATGTTGATTATAAAAAGATAAGCAAATCTTAAAAAAGATGGGCCAATTTAAAAAAAGGATAGCACATTTTTTTAAAAAAAAAAGCCCTTAAAAGTTCCAATTGCCTCTAAATACTGAGGTTTGCTTGTTTGTAATGTATTTGCTGTCCTTGCTGGCACGTCACACACACACACACACACACACACACACACACACACACACACACACACACACACACACACACACACAATACACAAAGATAAGGAAATTCTCAAAAAGATCAGTGAAAAGATACGCATGTTTTTTTAAAAAGTGCCAACTTTGAATCCTGAGATTTGCCTGTTTGTAATGTACTTGCAGGCAGGTGACACACACAAACACACGCGGACGCACATGCACACACACTTGTACGTGCACACGCAACTGGCGTCTGAACTCCATCAGCCGCCTCTTGAAAGCATGTCAGAAATCATCACTTAACCGTTAAAGTCAAAGAGTCAGAGGAGTCATTATTGCCCCCCCGCCCCGGGGGTAAACTCGGGGTGGTCTCCCCTCGCCGCCTGCACGCCGCCGGGCAACAGTCAAGGCCTCGCCTCCACGCAACAATGAGCAGGTGGCGAAAACCCTCATCCCCTCATCACATAGGAATACATTTTTTTCAAAAAAAAAAAGTCAGAGTTTATGCATTTTTTTCCCAGGGTGTTTGTTTTATATTCTTTTCTATTTTATTTATTTTATTATTGTTTTTATACCGACAATAATAATGATGATAGTTATATAATAATTATTATTATTATATTTATTTTTACATTTATATATTTAATTTTATATTTATTTGTATATTTATTTACTTATTTATTTATTTTCATGTATTTATATTTTATTTTATATCTATTTTTGTATTTATATTTCGTATTATTTTATTTACATTTTTGTTTTCATTTTACACTACTTATATATGGAGAGGTGTATTGACAATAAAAAAAGGTAATTAGAAAAAAAGACGACGCTTTGAGGTTCCAATTTTTCCTTGGCATCGAGGCAATTTCAAGGATTCAAGTTTTTTTTCTTATCACTGTTTGTTTTTTTTTCACTTAATCTCATCTCGGCGCTCTGGAAGTCTGGCCTTTATTTAATATAAAGTCGTGGGATGATCACAAAAACATTATTGGGAAATAAAAGAGAAGAAAAAAAAGGGTAAAATGGTTAAAAAGTCATGGAGAAAATCAGGTTGAAATAAATTTCCACTTCCTCCCGCCTCCTCGGCGCTGGACAAAACAGCAGCGAAGGTTTTCCGAACCGATCCGTGAAAATTAAGCTTTTGTTATCATTTAATGGCACACAAACACACACACACACACACACACACACATACTTTCAGCGGGCAGGGCGAGCACTCACCAGTCTCAGCGACATGATGGACGCCAGTTTTTTTTTTTGAAAGCGCCGGTCCTTCTCAGGTCCGAGAAGTCTCAGAGTAATAACACTGTATTAACGATGTAATAATGCTGTTATTAACGCGTCACAATGTGGGCGCGCTGGACGAACACAACCAGAGAGCCTGGCCCTTTTCCTGACCAGCTTCCTGACCGGCATTGTTAGCAGAGCGGGAGGAAACACACACACACACACACACACACACACACACACACACACACACACACACACACACACACACACACACACACACACACACACACTATGGAAAGCCTGCGTCAGGACATCAGAACATTGAAAGTGTCCTATTTTTTTTGGCTCTTTTTCCAAGGTCAGTGTTTTTGGGCCACTTTAAGGGGGGGGGGGGCGACCAGCTCCCCCTGGTGGCCAAAAACAACATCGCAGCTGCTGTTTCAATGTCAACGAACTGCAATTTTCCACCAGGACACAAGGAGGCGCTGTAGGACTGAGGGGTTTTGCACTTAAATTAAAAAAAGTTTCCAGAGTGCTTTGAAATAAAGGTAAAAATCTGATAATCCCCACAACACTACCTGTCTGGGGTTCCGAAAGTCAGCTCACTGACGTCAAAACGTTTCATCTTGGTTATTTCATGTTACCATGGAGACAAAAACCCGCCTGCCCCTGGCAAAATGTTTTATCGAGTAACCATGGCAACAGTGATCAGCAAATCAGGGGGATAATAAGCCCTGGACCACGTCAATTTGCATCCTTATTGGAGAATGTCACTTTAGTTACCATGGTAACAAGTTTCTAACGACAAATCATAGGAATTTGAATTTGATTCTTATTTCGATCTCAGTTATATTTTTAAAGTTTTAATTTAGTTTTTTTTTATTCATTTTTATTTTTAATTCAACTTAAATTTTTACTCCAAACTCGACTATTTTCCATTTTTATTTTTAATTTAATTTTGATTTTGAATATAATACTAACAGTTTTGTTGAAAAAAGTAATGGTCCGTGAAAAAAAGCATTCATTTCCTTTCTATTAATTTGGATATTGAATTTAATATTCCAATTTTACAACAAATTTGATTTTGATTTTTATTTCAAATTTCATTTTGGATTTTCATCCTCATTGCTAATTCACCTGTGATTTTGATCTCAATCATAGTTTTACATTGTTCTTCTATATATAAACTTTTTCTGCTATTTACATTTTTTTACAGTAATTCTGAATATAATTCCAATTTTTCATTTCATATTCTCGATTTAATTTGTTATTCTTTATTGTTTGTTTTTGTCTACTGCACAGAGATTCAGGAAGTAACTAATCCAGTGGTGGAGGGGAGGGAGGCCATCTGATGACACTTGAAAGAAGACACAAGTGGAAACAGATAGCAATGTTAAAAGCAGGAATGTGTGTGTGTGTGTGTGTGTGTGTGTGTGTGTGTGTGTGTGTGTGTGTGTATGTGTGTGTGTGTGTGCGTGTGTGCTGAAAGAGGGATCCTTACTGTGTTTATGTTGTAAACACTGTGAAGCCCTGGGCCAAAACCATATAGCCTTCATTCTTCATAAAGCCCCTTAACTCACACACACACACACTTACTTGCACTCACATACACACACACACCACTGGATCAAAGTGAGCTCAGGTTTTAACGGCTTTTCTGCTCGATTGTTATCAGCCGCGAGTGACTTGTATGTTCTGCAAGAGGACCGTGTGAAGTGTGTGTGTGTCTGTAAAGTGTGTGTGAAGTGTGTAACACTCCCTACAGCCTGTGATAAGGCAGGGATTGGGGGTCGATGCAGCTTCAGCTACAACTGGTCCTCTTGCTAGACCCTGTGACAGGAAGTGGGGTTGTTGCCGATATATTAAATCATACGTACTTTTGAAAAATACGACTATAAACAAAGAAATAATAGCATGTACTTTTACAGCATACTGTTGAAAAACACTGCACTCACTAGGGCCGCTGTGCACTTGCACCCAGGCACATTAATTCATTCATTCATTCACCTTCTCATATACACAACAGCAGGCTAGTTATAGAACACACACATATCTATGAGGCTATCGCAGATCCGGGCATTTTACGGCCCGCGGTCCACATCCGACCTGTTTTGCTTTTTTATTCGGCCCGCCAAATTATTTTCTGTTAATATTTTAACAAGTATTTTCAATCAATATTCAATTTAAAAACTAATTTTTTAATTTTTCTTTTTTTTCCTTTATTTTTTTTTCCAAAATAATGTCGGTTGGTACATTTGTGCTATTATTAATGATTTTAAAATTGAAATAAAATGCCAAAAAATTGAAATATTAAAATTGCAATTTTCATTTTCTTCACCTAGTTGGGCCGCGCATAAAAATTAAATAAGAAATGTGGCCCGCCAGCCAAAATAATTTTCCATCCCTGGGCAAGCGCCAATGGTACGCTAGCCTTTGC
This sequence comes from Fistularia commersonii, assembly GCF_037954325.1. NCBI lineage: Eukaryota > Metazoa > Chordata > Actinopteri > Syngnathiformes > Fistulariidae > Fistularia > Fistularia commersonii. Next base: position 12,842,905 of record NC_141287.1, on the reverse strand, counting down.
ATGCCACGCTAACACCTGTAGCTACCATTCGTCTGGACCTGCTGAAAGTCAGCAAGTGGAGAGAAGCTTGCCTAGCATGCTAAAGCTAACAATGTGCCAATGGTATCGTGGGAATTGAACCCACGCTCGGCTGTCGGCTGACTTTAATCGCACAAGCGAGCCGCCACCACAGTTTCCTTGTTCATGCACATGAATGAATGAATGTCAGGTCCCTGACATACCAGTGCGTTGTGTGCCTACACATATATGTGTGTGTGTGTGTGTGTGTGTGTGTGTGTGTGTGTGTGTGTGTGTGTGTGTTTTGGTCGGAGCAAACATGCCAAACCGCAGAGGCAAATGTCTGCGCGGCATCATCTGTCGCCTGTGGCGATGGCGATCCTGCCTCCGGGCAGCCGGGCATCATTATGCAAATATAAATCACGGCTGACTGACTGTGTGTGTCTGTGTGTGTGTGTTTCTTGACAACCCACATCTCACCCAAAACGTATCACTTCCAGCAGGCCTTTGTCCCCTCTAATGGAATTAACCGCGGCGAAACGGGTCGTGTTGTGGGACGGCCCGCCGCCGCCGGCGCTCTGACATCCAGGCTTTTAATGGTGTTTACTTTGGAGTCACTCAGGACTGCAGGAAAAAGGAGCGTCGCCCTCTTCACCTCCCCCCTGCCCTCCAGATTATATAACACTGTTTAAGAGGCAGAGGACGCCTGAGGAGTTTTCCCTCCCCCAAGGACTGAGGAGGCGCTCAGGCCACCTTTATTTATATTTTATTTTATTTTCATGCCAAGTGTATTTAAACAATGAGAGAATGACTGCAATTACAAGAGCGTTTTAATGTTATTTTATGAATATTATATTATTGTAATAGATGATAATTATTACGATTAACTTTATCATTAGAAGTATATTTATAATTGTCATAAAAATATTTTCATTACTATATGTATCATTAATATGATTGCTATTAGTGTTATAATTGTATTTATGATTTCTATAATAATCGTATTTATTCTTATTTCTCATCAACATCATTTTATAATTATTGTTATGTTTATTATTATTCATTATTATTGTTGTTGTTATTACTGTACTCATTATTTTTATTATTGTTACAATTAATTATTATTATTTAGTGCTATATTTGTTACTTCTGTTATTATTGCTATACTTATCATCAAGACTAAATATTAATATCAAAATTGGATCAATAACAACAATTGTAGTAATAATAATACATTGCTCTAAAATGATTCAATTACGACAGAAGTCGTACAAATATTCTCAGAGATTGCGAAGTCATTAGCCGTTCTCGGAGTTTGGTGATGCTAATGTATCAAATTAGCAGCCAATTACAGCATATCGATAATCATGAACAGATTACTGGATTAGAGTGGTTAATCCAGGATTTGACAACAGGAGAGCATCAAACCCAGAGTGGAATAAGCACATTTAACAGCCGGCGGGGGCTTTCAGGAACCGGGATAATGGATCTGAGGGGAGGAGAGATTACGGGATTACACGGGATTATCACATGTAACGAGTCACGGGGATACCAGAAAACACCGGCCAATCAGATTGAAGGATCTGGGAACAAACCAATTGATTTTTTTTCTCCATCCCGCAGAAATCATCGCCGGCTTTGAGTGTATTCTGCTTTGAAAGAGGAGGCGGGGCTTAATCCTTAAT